>NC_143552.1:24260000-24265000 GCF_054136105.1 Typopeltis vanoorti | reverse complement strand
CTATATATATATGTGTGTGTGTGTATATATATATATATATATATGAGTGGGTGTGGGTGTATATATATGTGTATATATATGTGTGTGTGTGTGTGTGTATATATGTGTTTATGTTACCGCTAAAGTGCAGAAATCAGTTATTCTACAGATTATCTAGGTATTGTGCAGATTAACTAGGGTGATCCGTTAAAGTGCTGAAAATTGTTTCATTTCTCAAATTACCTAGGTAATCTGCAAATTACCTAGATAATCTGCACATTACTACTAGGCACTCGTTAAAGTGAAAATAAGATCTTTGCTGGAACAACAGCAACGTTTCTATACGCTTAAATTAACATAATGTTATTTATTTATTTTTCGATATCTAAAGAATCAAGTTAATACAATCAAACAATCAACAAATTAGTTGATGGAATCAATAATCAATCAATTAAAAACTATAATACAAAGAATCAAATGGTTTAAAATATTATTACAATTAAGGAAATGAATTTGCAAAACATATGACACTGGCGAAACCAAACTAAAAGTGGAGGGAGAGGGGGGGAGGAGTAGGGAAAGGAAACGAGAGAAACAAACTTTTGAACTTTAATGATAGGGAAGCTGTTAATTGTGCACATTACCTAGGTAAAAATGTGGAAAACTCTTGATTCTGCACGTTAACGGAACAAATCAGTTAATCTGCAGATTAGCTAGGTAATGTGCACATTAACGGCTTTCGTGCTTTAACGGTAACATATATATGTGTATATATGTGTGTGTGTGTGTGTATATATGTGTGTGTGTGTGTGTGTATGTGTATATATATATATGTGTGTGTATGTATATATATGTGTGTGTATGTATATATATGTGTGTGTATATATATATGTGTGTGTGTGTGTGTGTGTGTATAACCGGTCTGGGTAGTGGCCCCTTGCCTTTAATACAAAGCATCATACATCTCCTCCAGGAGATGTGCTTTGCATTAAGTGTAAATATTAAGATTAGTGATCAGAGCTTATTCTACTTTTACCATGAGTTGCTTTAGTCTTGCACTACGTGCAGGGTCAGCTAGACTTGCAACACTTGCAGGCGCGAACTTGACTTTTTTGTCTGTTTGCTTACTTGGGAAATGGAGGAAAACCAGGTTTAAAATAGCTTGGTATCTTTAATTTAACATTTATTATACTGAAGGTAAAATACTTTCTACATGTGTGTGTGTGTGTGTGTATATATGTGTATGTTTTTAATTAGAAGAAACACGTATAAACCACAGTGAAAATTATTTAATTGTAAATATTTCATCCTAAGTATCTTAGGACATCATCAGTATAGTATTTAAACAAAAATTAGGAATAACATACAGTTAGGGCGCATGATTACAATAGAATATCATGAAAATGTGCATAACATGCTAAAGTAGTACAAAAAAAAAAAAAAAAAACGTTAATTATTTAA
This sequence comes from Typopeltis vanoorti, assembly GCF_054136105.1. NCBI lineage: Eukaryota > Metazoa > Arthropoda > Arachnida > Uropygi > Thelyphonidae > Typopeltis > Typopeltis vanoorti. The sequence goes on along the minus strand of NC_143552.1, from coordinate 24,263,560 downwards.
CACAGTTTTGTATGATAATTTCCCATACTTCAGGAATAGTAAGAACGTCGTTGCGGTTTAGGTTTGGTCTGTGTAGTAGGGCTTCAGAACTTTCTTTGTATAAACGTTCATGTTTAAATATAGATCTATGTAAAAGTTTAGCCTTTTCCCAATGGATCCTATGGTTTGGATTTTCAATTCCGTGTTGAGAGAGGCCAGATTTCTGCGGTTTAAGAAGACGAATGTGGTCTTGATGTTCCGAGATGCGTTTCTGAACAGACCTACCTGTCTGTCCAAAGTAAGATAATTTGCATGAGCATGTAATCTCATAAACACCAGGTAACATCAAGGGTGAGAATTTGTCCTTAGGAGAAGGTAATAAGTTGTAAATTTGGTTGATAGGTTTGTAAGTAGTGGCAAAATTGTATTTCTTCATAATTTTAGAAAGACGTTCTGAGATGCCTTTAACATAAGGTATGGGAATCCTATGCACTTCTTCCTGTCTGGTTTGATGTATGCAGAAGTGACTGATGATTTTTTGAGTTGTTTTGGGATTATATCCATTTAGGATGGCTGTATTTTTGATAACTTCTAATTCCTGGTTTAAAGATTCTTCAATTATGAACCCACCACAGGTTTCGTTATTTAAAAAAAAAAAAAAAAAAAAAAAAAAATATATATATATATATATATATATATATGTATGTATGTATGTATATATATGTATGTATATTAATGTTCATTATTTACTCGGTAGAACTGTTTATAAAAAAGGAAATTAAATGACTCTATACTGAGAATGACCAGTTTAATGTTAAGATACAACTAGTTCTGTTGAATATATCAACTTCTTCAGGTATCACAGGCAAAGAATTAAATAAAAAATAACAGCGAAATGTTATTTAACAGATCTAGTATAAAACACAAGTACATTTACGTTTTAAAGAGGAATGTCGTGCTTGATTTCCAACAAAGTTGACTACTTTCGAGAGCTGACATGAGTGCACCAGTATTGGATAGTGGCAACGTGTGTCAGAGATATTATAGCTAAGGCTATTGTTAATATGAGATGAATCAAGCGATATTTCTCTAGATTCAATTATTTTTCTTTCAAGTTCATCATAGCACACATTGATATTAGAAGTTAGTGGCCAGTCTACGAGGTGTTGGCGGCCCTCATCCGAGTTGATAGAGAAGAGAACATGGCTAGAGAGAGAGCACTGGCTCTGGTTCTGTTGTAGGAAATGTCTCTTTTATGTTCTTCCATGCATAAAAGGATGGATTTAGCTGTCTGGCCATAGTATGGTCTGCCACAATCACACAGAATCTTGTAGACTCCTGGATACTGAGTAGGGAGATGTTTCATTTTCGGTCTACTGAGTATGGAACGAAGTTTAGGAAGCGTAGTGAAGCAAGTTCTAATGTTGAATTTCTGGAGCATTTTAGCAAGTTTTGGGGAGAGAGAGAGCTGCTGTATGGTAACGAAATAAAAGCTCTTGGTGGAGAAGAACCTTCAGCAGCAGTTGAGCAGTGGAGAGAGAGAAATTTATTAATCTTCTTAAGGGAGAATCCATTGTTAATAAAAGACTTTTTGAGAAAATTCATTTCGTAATCAATTTCTGTTTCATCTGTAAGTAACGATCTGGCTCGATGTGCCAGGGTTGAAATGATACCAAACTTTTGTGAAGGGGTAGTGATGGGAAGAAGCATGAAAGTATCTGTGTGAGTGGGTTTCCTAAAAATGGAGATTTTGATATTTTCAGTGCATCTTGTAAGTTTTAAGTCCAGAAAGGGGAGACAGTCGTTGGATTCAAGTTCACAGGTGAAATTGATTTTCTGATGAAAATTGTTGAGGTGGTCTAGAAAAAGGTTGATGTTGTTGACGGCGTGTTCCCAGATGAGGAATACATCGTCAATGTAACGATACCATATTTTAGGTTTAAGACTCAAGGAATTAATAGCTTTTTCTTCAAACTCCTGAAGAAATATATCAGCAAGAATCAGAGAGAGCGGACTGCCCATAGCTGAACCTGAGTTTTGTTTATAAATTTTGTTATCATATTTGAAGTATCCTGAGTTCACACAGTGAGAGAGTAAGAAGAAAAATTTTTTGAATAGTTTCATGTGGAGAAGGTTAAGAACCTCTTGAGTATGTACATTCGTAAAGAGGGAAACAATATCGAAACTTACCATTAAATCTGATGTGTAGAGTTTGATGTCTTTTAATTTGGAGATAAAATCAGCTGAGTTTTTTATATGAGAAAAGGAAGTACCACAAAGGTTTTTTTAAAAGGAGGCAAGGTATTTTGAAAGGTTGTAAGTAGGAGAGTTTATGCCGTCAACGATTGGTCGTAGTGGAGAGTTTAATTTATGGATCTTAGGGAGTCCATATAACCTAGGGATTAGAGGATGAATCGACCTAAGGGAAAGACGGATGTTTCTTGGTAACTCTGAGGTGGTTTTCAGTAAATTGTTGGTTCTATTATGTAGTTCTTTTGTAGGATCACTATTAAGTTCAGAGTAAGTGTCAGTGTTAAGTAGTTCCAAAATTTTGTTATGGTAATCCGATGACAGTATCATTCCTTTTGTCTGCAGGGAGAACAATGATGTCATTATTGTATCTCAAATTTTTGATAGCTGATCTCTCAGAATGAGAAATGTTGTCAGAGGGCGGTCTTGCATGATTTATGCGAAAATAGCTTCCATATGAAGAAGGTTTGCCTCATGGATAGGTAATGAGGATGCTGCTTTTTCTATCTTAATTAAGAATAGTTCATTAGGTATTGAAGTAGGGGCGATAACAAAATTGAGACGTTTAGCAAGTACACTTTCTTCTGCCGTAGAGAGTGGATGGGAAGAATTATTTACAACAACTTTTTTTATGAATGCAGAATTGAGATTGGAAGTGCGACGATCTTGCATACATTTTAGAGAATTGAATTTTCTGATTAGATTAATTTTATTAACGATGGTTCTCCCTTAAGAAGATTAATAAATTTCTCTCTCTCCACCGCTCAACTGCTGCTGAAGATTCTTCTCCACCAAGAGCTTTTATTTCGTTACCATACATCAGCTCTCTTTCCCCAAAATTTGCTAAAATGCTCCAGAAATTCAACATTAGAACTTGCTTCACTGCCTTTCCTAAACTTCATTCCATACTCAGTAGACCTAAAATGAAACATCTCCCTACTCAGTATCCAGGAGTCTACAAGATTCTGTGTGATTGTGGCAGACCATACTACAGTCAGACAGCTAAATCCATCCTTTTATGCATGGAAGAACATCAAAGAGACATTTCCTACAACAGAATCAGAGCCAGCGCTCTCTCTTTCTCTCTAGCCATGTTCTCTTCTCTATCGACTTGGATGAGGGCCGCCAACACCTCGTAGACTGGCCACTAACTTCTAATATCCATGTGTGCTATGATGAACTTGAAAGAAAAATAATTGAATCTAGAGAAATATCGCTTGATTCATCTCATATTAACAATAGCCTTAGCTATAATATCTCTGATGCGCACGTTGCCACTATCCAATACTGGCGCACTCACGCCAGCTCTCGAAAGTAGTCAACTTCGTTGG